>NC_041403.2:90798555-90813555 GCF_900747795.2 Erpetoichthys calabaricus | reverse complement strand
TCAACATATTTTGCTGCATTTCATCTTAAAAATCATATCGTCATCATATGTAAATACGTGCTTTATAAAGTGGCGCAGGTTGTGCAATATTATAACTGTAGTGCAAGTTTACAGTGAGGTGATTGTACTTATAAGTCCAAACAGTTCTACAAGGAGCACTTGATGGACTGATTGAGTGCGTTTATAGTTCTTGTGATGAAACTTTTTCTAAACCGCAAAGTCCGCACAGGGAAGTCTCTGAAGCATTTTGCCGTGGCTCAGGCAGTGTCTGCTTCATGCTGTATACCGATAATTCTCTTTCCGATCAGCTGCTGCTGTGATTCCCCACTCAGATACAGTGATATAAATACTCCGAGTGGTGCAGTGAGAGTAATATGGAAAAAGATGATCTGCTGTGGCAACCCTTAACGGGAGCAGCTGAAAGAAGAAGAACATGCAGTGAGAGTTACAACGCTAAAGCAGTTAAGGTATTTGGAATACTATGGCTATTCCCTGGACCATTATATTGCTGCAGGTTAATTACAATCAGATGCATTACACTAATAAACAATATGCAGTTAGTTTCAGTGTATTTATAAAGCCGCGTCAGGAATGTGGATCTAAGAAAGAAAGCATGACCACACAGGAACAGTAGCACTGCTTTGACGCTGGGTGCCGCCAGTCTGCAAAACCTAGCAGAGAAATTGCGTACGCCATGGTATGAGGTACCGTGGAAATGTGCGTGGCTTTACACCAAGTTTAGGTTTTATACATAGCGATTTGAGCGTGGAAACGTTCGTACGTAACATTTCTGTGCGTACGCACCGTTTATACATGAGGCCCCAGGTGACTGACTTGGCCATTCAAGAATTTTCCACTTCTTTGCTTTAATAAACTCCTGGGTTGCTTTGGCTGTATGTTTTGGGTCATTGTCCATCTATATCATGAAACGCCGCCCAATCAATTTGACTGCATTTAGCTGGATCTGAGCAGACAGTACGTCTCTGAACACCTCAGAATTCATTCGGCTGCTTCTGTCCTGTGTCACATCATCAATAAACACTAGTGTCCTAGTGCCACTGGCAGCCATGCACACCCAAGCCATCACACTGCCTCCACCGTGTTTTACAGATGATGTGGTATGCTTTGGATAATGAGCTGTTCCACGCCTTCGCCATACTTTTTTCTTGCCATCATTCTGTTAGAGGTTGATCTTTGTTTCATCTGTCCAAAGAATGTTTTTCCAGAACTGTGCTATTTTTTTTAGATGTTCTTTAGCAAAGTCCAATCTAGCCTTTCTATTCTTGAGGCTTATGAGTGGCTTGCACTTTGCAGTGCATCCTCTGTATTTACTTACATGCAGTCTTCTCTTTATGGTAGACTTGGATATCGATACGCCTACCCCCTGGAAAGTGTTGTTCACTTGGTTGGCTGTTGTGAAGGGGTTTCTCTCACCATGGAAATGAGTCTGCGATCATCCACCACTGTTGTCTTCCGTGGACGTCCAGGTCTTTTTGCGTTGCTGAGTTCACCAGTGCTTGCTTTCTTTCTCAGGATATACCAAACTGTAGATTTTGCCACTCGTAATATTGTAGCAATTTCTCAGGAGGGTTTTTTCTGTTTTCGCAACTTAAGGATGGCTTCTTTCACCTGCATGGAGAGCTCCTTTGACCGCATGTTGTCTGTTCACAGCAAAATCTTCCACATGCAAGCACCACACCTCAAATCAACTCCAGGCCTTTCATCTGCTTAATTGATAATGACATAACAACGGACTTGCCCACACCTGCCCATGAAACAGCCTTTGAGTCAATTGTCCAATTACTTTTGAGCCCCGGAAATGAAGGTATTGTGTTAAAAAATGCTTTAGTTGCCTCACATTTTTATGCAATCGTTTTGTTAAACCCACTGAACTAAAGCTGAAAGTCTGCACTTCAACTGCATCTGAGTTGTTTCATTGTGGTAATGTATAGAACCAAAATTAGAAAAAAGTTATATATAACTTTTATACATACACACATATATATATATATATATATATGATGGGTTAAAAGGAAAAAAAATTACAAACTTACCCCATGAACATGAAAAGAAAGCAAGATGTTGTCATCAAAGCTCCTCTGCTAGAAGGTGACAGCATTCCCAGCATTGCAACAACTTCAAAAAATGGAAAAAATCAATTTTAATTCAGTAAAGTATAGGGATGCTCTGATCAATCGGCTGCCAATCAAAACCAGCCAATTTTCACTAAAAAAAAAAAAAGAGTTGATCGGTGATCATTAAAAAGGCTGATCACAAAAACAGATATTTTCAGCCCTTGCTTTTCTAAGCTTTATGGTAATTTAGTTGCAGTTCTCCATTACACAAGGTATTAAGGTAGCACACATCTTTTTATTAGCCTTTATATTAAAGAAGTGGTGTAATAAAGTGGAAAAAAAATAATCTGAGAAGTTGTCCTGTGCAACTCAACAAATGGCAACAAAAGCTACTTTTAAGGAATTCAGATCTTTATATTGTCCTTTAAATTAATATGGATACCGCTTGAGTTTGGGCAGCGAGTTTGTTTAAAATGCAGCAGCTTACACTTTTAATTGGAAAAAGATAAAGACAAATTTGCAATTGCTGTTTTGTAAACAATGCTTTTTTTTTTTTTTTTTTTTTTTTTAAGATTTATACTGTTTATTATTTGTTGCTGTGTGTCATACAGCATAAGTTCTAGTAAGAAACAAGAACTACATAATTAAAATGATAATCCACATTTTATAATTACAACTCAAGAATTATTAATGTCTAGTTGATACAATGAAGAAAAAAATTACCTGTATAAATATACTAAATGTATATTTTTACAGCAAAAAGCTGTAGTGCAAGTAATAATTTAAAATGATTAAAACATAAAAGGGTATGTATATTTACATTTAAGCAGCTGTTAATTGCCAATATCAATTAATTGATTGTGTGAGAATATAATATTTTTGCTGTTAGAAAAATGGTGAAAACTATTTTTTTAGTTAAGACTTTTTTTCAAATATGTACATTGCAGAAAAAAACTAAACAATATGACAGGTTATAATTATGAGAAGCATTATATTTTTTATGTCATACAGTTAGGTCCATAAATATTTGGACAGAGACAACTTTTTTCTAATTTTGGTTCTGTACATTACCACAATTAACTTTAAATCAAACAACTCAGATGCAGTTGAAGTGCAGACTTTCAGCTTTAATTCAGTGGGGTGAACAAAACGATGGCATAAAAATGTGAGGCAACTAAAGCATTTTTTTAACACAATCCCTTCATTTCAGGGGCTCAAAAGTAATTGGACAAATTAAATAACTGGAAATAAAATGTTCATTTCTAATACTTGGTTGAAAATCCTTTGCTGGCAATGACAGCCTGAAATCTTGAACTCATAGACATCACCCGATGCTGGGTTTCTTCCTTTTTAATGTTCTGCCAGGCCTTTACTCTAGCGGCTTTCAGTTGCTGTTTGTATGTGGGCCTTTCTGTCTGAAGTTTAGTCTTCAACAAGTGAAGTGCATGCTCAATTGGGTTAAGATCAGGTGACTGACTTGGCCATTCAAGAATTTTCCACTTCTTTGCTTTAATAAACTCCTGGGTTGCTTTGGCTGTATGTTTTGGGTCATTGTCCATCTGTATCATGAAACGCCGCCCAATCAATTTGACTGCATTTAGCTGGATTTGAGCAGACAGTATGTCTCTGAACACCTCAGAATTCATTCGGCTGCTTCTGTCCTTTGTCACATCATCAATAAACACTAGTGTCCCAGTGCCACTGGCAGCCATGCACAACCAAGCCATCACTCTGCCTCCACCGCGTTTTACAGATGATGTGGTATGCTTTGGATAATTAGCTGTTCCACGCCTTCTCCATACTTTTTTCTTGCCATCATTCTGGTAGAGGTTGCTCTTGGTTTCATCTGTCCAAAGAATGTTTTTTCCAGAACTGTGCTGGCTTTTTTAGATGTTCTTTAGCAAAGTCCAATCTATCCTTTCTATTCTTGAGGCTTACGAGTGGCTTGCACTTTGCAGTGCACCCTCTGTATTTACTTTCATGCAGTCTTCTCTTTATGGTAGACTTGGATATCGATACGCCTACCCCCTGGAAAGTGTTGTTCACTTGGTTGGCTGTTGTGAAGGGGTTTCTCTTCACCATGAAAATGATTCTGCGATCATCCACCACTGTTGTCTTCTGTGGACGTCCAGGTCTTTTTGCGTTGCTGAGTTCACCAGTGCTTGCTTTCTTTCTCAGGATATACCAAACTGTAGATTTTGTCACTCGTAATATTGTAGCAATTTCTCAGGAGGAATTTTTCTGTTTTCGCAGCTTAAGGATGGCTTCTTTCACCTTCATGGAGAGCTCCTTTGACCGCATGTTGTCTGTTCACAGCAAAATCTTCCACATGCAAGCACCACACCTCAAATCAACTCCAGGCCTTTCATCTGCTTAATTGATAATGACATAACGACGGACTTGCCCACACCTGCCCATGAAATAGCCTTTGAGTCAATTGTCCAATTACTTTTGAGCCCCTGAAATGAAGGGATTGTGTTAAAAAAAATGCTTTAGTTGCCTCACATTTTTATGCAATAGTTTTGTTAACCCCACTAAACTAAAGCTGAAAGTCTGCACTTCAACTGCATCTGAGTGGTTTCATTTAAAATTCATTGTGGTAATGTACAGAACCAAAATTAGAAAAAAGTTGTCTCTGTCCAAATATTTATGGACCTAACTGTATGTATTATGGATAAACTAGACAAAGAGCCCGTTTCGACAACGTAAGATGAAACGGGCACGAGTGGAATAGTATAATATATAATAAGCATAAGCACCACAAACCTGATATAGGTGTATTGAATGAATGCGTAATTAGGCCTTGAGCTGTAGTCGAAATCGCCTTTCAGGCCTCTAGAGCTTTAATCGAAGTCGGATTTCTCTTCGAATTTTTGCGGCCGTAAATCCGCCGCCTCCCACGATGTTGGGGTTGGATGTCGGTCAAAGTCGCCTTTCTCTTTGAATTTTCGCGGTTGTAGTCGCCTTTCTCTTTGAATTTTCGCGGCAGATTGCAGCGACGTCGGTCTTGTAAGGTTTTTCGGGCAGCTGTGCAGATGGCGACTGCGCATTCGGCTTCGGACATGCACAGAAGGCGACTGCGCATTCGGCTTTGGACAGATGTGAGTGAGTGAGGAGACTGGCGAATTATGTATTAAGATATTTTTGTGCATATTTTATCAGTTAAAGTATGCGTTTTAAGGAAATTTAATTTATTTTAGTATTTTATGGTCACTGAACTATAAGCCTACAGAATTTAATTTTGTTAATATAAAATGAACAGTTAACACCTGTAGCCTATAGTTTGTTTATACAAATACACTTTAATATAGGACATAAGACTTCTATTTGTCTGGTTATGCAGGAGATTAGTATAAAAAGGGATAAAGGAAAAGAATAAAAAAAAATTGGAATCAGCCGATCAAGTAACATGAAATCAGAGGATTCCTAATAAAGCAATAAAATATTTCATATTTCTTAAGTTACTTAAGTTTTATTCACATATTGTAGTATCAATATAAACCTGTCACTAAATAATACTATCAATCAGCAGCTTATACAATATACACTTTATAAGCATATTAAAGTTATTTGATATTTGAGATAAAAAAAATTATTCTGCATGCAAAATAGGAAATAACTTCAATAACAATGTTTGCTCCTAAAGGCTGAAATTCTGGGACATTTTATAAAAAAGTAGCAAGGTTTTACTAAATATAAAAACAATTTTATCTTATTAAAATATTAAAAGTGACAAATCAGTTCCATTTTCATTAAAACGTGAAATTACAAACTAAGTAATACATTGATTCAGTTTCCTTTCTTTAGTTATCATAAATTAGCAATAAGCAATAAAAACATCCAACCAAATGAGAACATGTTTTAAATAATGAAATGCTCATTGAAGTGTTTCAGATGCAGCAGACCACCCCAGGCAATCACTTGTTAGTATAATTTACCTTACAATTACCACATTTTACTGGAGTTACTAATATGAACAATACTGAAATATTAATCAAGTGTTGCTAGAGTTGAATTTGAAATACGTAATCTTCAGCCAGCGATCCATAATAACCCCTTAACTATGAGCACAGCTGAATGTCAGGCAGTCTGAGAGAACTAAAGCAGCAGATCCAACATGTCACTGACCACATGAAACTACAGGAATGCAGTTGCCAATGATGGTCTCTTTTATTGTTCATTTTAATATAGTTCTCACTTGTTCTTGTTCATTAAACCTGTTGCGACTACTCTCCATTTGCCCAAACATGGCAAAGTTAATGAAACATTACTGTTACCATTTATAAGGTTCACTGACTGCTTCAATTGGCAGCTTTAGTTCAATTCCTTACGGACCCATGCTCACTCAATAGTGTAAACGTTGGGCAATGGCCAGATTGTTATATATAAACGTCTGAATAAATACATAAACTGACCTAAACCCCTTCATAAAGCTTGATTAAGGAGATTAAACATGCTGCTTATCCTATGCAGACATGTGTTGCTTGTCGATTATTAGGACGAAACCCACATATTTTTTATGTTTTTAACCAAGCCTTGCTCCAATTTTTCAAATGCTTTACAAAAATAAAATCTGGAGCCTTTTATTTTGTCACAGACATGATTATGAAGAACCAGTACCAAGCCCAAAGGTGTCTTTTCATAGTAAAATTGTAATTTTAAAAACTACTGAAAGTTATATTCAAAATTGTGTGATGTTATACTTACCCAGAACAGTCTACTAATAAAGAGATTGTGTATAAACCTGAGAAGATCTCTTAACCTGCTTATATTATCAGTATAAATAATCTATGTTATTTCTATGATGTTCTTAAACTATGCTATATAAAATTAGACTACATAATTCACATATTCAGGATCCACACAACAAAATAAATGTAACAGAAGACTGCATATTGCAAGCTAATGTTTATGATATACTTACATATTACTATTAGTACCATACAGAATAGCTGAATCCCTGAACCCAACAGGGAGCTAAGGATCATGGGATACTGTGGTGGTCGAAAAACATCACCATGGACATTCTTCCACCCAGATTCCTCCATTGTATCCTCCTGTTGAAAAAAGAAAAATGTTAGAAGGCATTAACTTAAATTACTGCATATTATATGCACTGCGGTGGGTTGGCACCCTGCCCAGGATTGTTTCCTGCCTTGTGCCCTGTGTTGGCTGGGATTGGCTCCAGCAGACCCCCGTGACCCTGTGTTCGGATTCAGCGGGTTGGATAATGGATGGTTGGATGGATGGATATTATATGCAATTATCAAAAGTATAGACTTTGTTGGTATTGTTAATAACACAGCATAAGTAGATCTGGAACAATTTAAGGGAACCTGATTTGGTTAACCAACAGATGCTGCTCTAACATCTTATCTTGATATTCTTTAAAAGCTAACAGGGTTTCCACTACATGAGTAGATGGTTTGTTCCAAACTTTCATAAACATGTCTTCAATGCAGTTCCTGTTAATTTCTATTTCTATCTTTAAGAACATGACTAATTGATTTAATTGAAGAAAAAAAGCTTTATTAACTGAAATGATAAACAATTCCCTTTGGATGTTTGACAGGGACAAATATTCCAGAATAACATCTACCACTTAACAGTAAAGTTTAGAAATATGACCTGGAAAGAGAAATTTAATTTTTTGTGCGCTCAGTGAAGTTATTACACCATATGACATAAGTAACCTTCATTATTCTTATTTGAAATAAAGTAACTGCTATTTCACTGTCATTCCAAGTAATGTTTCTACAGTAAATCATAAAACCTCTCAACAACAGATTATAGTGATCAATGTGTGCATACTGCCAGGTAAATTGAACTCTACAAATAACCAAAACCTCTATGTGTAGAATATACCCAAAATATAGAAAGCGATAACAAAAAATTTTAAGAGCACACATTTTAAAATAATTTATTACTCACAGCTCATACCCAGCAGTCCAGGGATATGTTTAGCAGTTCTTGTATAGACAATTGCTATGTACCTATTCTAACAGGTAACAGGTAAAACTGTACATAGTGATACAGATATGGATCTACAAATATATTATTAATGTTATGCGTGACCCACCAACTTAAACTCTACAACACAACACTGCATGTACTGTACCTTTTTCATCCCTGTACACTGGGAGTGATAAGCCCAATCCAAGTCTCTTGTTACATATTCTTCTAACATAACAACCCATCATTGTGTAAATGTATAATGTTTTGACTTTCAGACTGTGAGAATTTACATTTATTCACATTGCATTTCATTTGGAAAATATTAAAACAATAAATTTCCATACCAGATCGGTTGAGCCCCGGGTTAACAATGAAGAAGAAGAAGAAGAGGGGGGGGGACATGTCCGGAGGTAGGAGGAGAGGAAGAAAGTAAAGAGAGTGGAACTGAGGGTAGGAACTTTGAACAATGGCAGTATGACTGGTAAGGGGAGAGAGTTAGCAGATATGATGGAGAGAAGGAAGGTTGATATATTGTGCATGCAAGATACTAATTGGAAGGGAAGTAAGGACAGGTGGATCGGAGGTGGATTCAAATTGTTCTATCATGGTGAGGATGGGAGGAGAAATGGGGTAGGAGTTATTCTGAAGGAACAGTGTGTCAAGAGTGTTTTGGAGGTGAAAAGAGTGTCAGGCAGAGTAATAATTATGAAGCTGGAAATTGGAGGTGTGATGATTAATGTTGTTAGTGCATATGCACCGCAAACTGGGTGTGCAATGGGTGAGAAGGAAGATTTTTGGAGTGAGTTGGATGAAGTGAGGAACAGTGTGCCCAAGGGACAAAAAGTGGTGATTGGAGCAGATTTCAATGGGCATGTTGGTAAAGGGAACAGTGGAGACGAGGAGGTGATGGGTAGGTATGGTGTCAAGGAAAGGAATGAAGAAGGTCAGAGGATAGTGGGTTTTGCCGAAAGGATGGACATGGCTGTGGTAAATACGTATTTTAAGAAGAGGGAGGAACATAGGGTTACGTACAAGAGTGGAGGAAGATGCACACACGGTAGATTACATCCTATGCAGAAGAGTTGATCTGAAGGAGATTGAAGACTGCAAAGTGGTGGCAGGGGAAAGTGTAGTTAAGCAGCATACGATGGTGGTCTGTAGGATGACGCTGGAGATCAAGAAGAGGAAGAGAGTGATGGCAGAGCCAAGGATCAAATGGTGGAAGTTGAAAAAGGAAGACTGCAAGGTTGAGTTTAGGAAGGAGGAGAGACAAGCACTGGGTGGCAGTGAAGAGTTACCAGACAGATGGGAAACTACAGCAGATGTAGTAAGGGTGACAGCAAGAAGGGTGCTTGGCGTGAAATCTGGAAAGAGGAAGGAGGAAAATGAAACCTGGTGGTGGAATGAGGAAATACAGGAGAGTATACAGAGGAAGAGGATGGCAAAGAAGAAGTGGGAAAGTCAGAGAGATGCAGAAAGTAGACAAGAGTACAAGAAGATAAGGCGCAAGGTGAAGAGAGAGATGGCAAAGGCTGAAACAAAAGGCGTATGATGAGTTGTATGAGAAGTTGGACACTAAGAAGTGGGAATAGAACCTGTGCCGATTGGCTAGATAGAGGGACCGAGCTGGGAAAGATGTGCAGCAGGTTAGGGTGATAAAGGATAAAGATGGAAACATACACAAAAGCGAGAAGAGTGTGTTGAGCAGATGGAAAGAGTACTTTGAGAGGCTGATGAATGAAGAGAACGAGAGAGAGAAGAGGTTGGATGATGTGGAGATAGTGAATCAGGAAGTGCAATGGATTAGCAAGGAGGAAGTAAGGACAGCTATGAAGAGGATGAAAAATGGAAAGGCCGTTGGTCCAGATGACATACCTATGGAAGCATGGAGGTGTTTAGGAGAGATGGCAGTGGAGTTTTTAACCAGATTGTTTAATGGAATCTTGGAAAGTGAGAGAATGCCTGAGGAGTGGAGAAGAAGTGTACTGGTGCCGATATTTAAGAATAAAGGGGATGCGCAGGACTGCAGTAACTACAGGAGAATAAAATTGATGAGCCACAGCATGAAGTTATGGGAAAGAGTAGTGGAAGCTAGGTTAAGAAGTGAGGTGATGATTAGTGAGCAGCAGTATGGTTTCATGCCAAGAAAGAGCACTACAGATGCAATGTTTGCTCTGACGGATGTTGATGGAGAAGTTTAGAGAAGGCCAGAAGGACTTGCATTGCGTCTTTGTGGACCTGGAGAAAGCATATGACAGGGTGCCTCGAGAGGAGCTGTGGTATTGTATGAGGAAGTCAGGAGTGGCAGAGAAGTACGTAAGAGTTGTACAGGATATGTGTGAGGGAAGTGTGACAGTGATGAGGTCTGCGGTAGGAGTGATGGATGCGTTCAAGTTGGAGGTGGGATTACATCAGGGATCAGCTCTGAGCCCTTTCTTATTTGCAATGGTGATGGACAGGTCGCCAGACGAGACTAGACAAGAGTTCCTGTGGACTATGATGTTTGCTGATGACATTGTGATCTGTAGCGATAGTAGGGAGCAGGTTGAGGAGACTCTGGAGAGGTGGAGATATGCTCTAGAGAGGAGAGGAATGAAGGTCAGTAGGAACAAGACAGAATACATGTGTGTAAATGAGAGGGAAGTCAGTGGAATGGTGAGGATGCAGGGAGTAGAGTTGGCAAAAGTGGATGAGTTTAAATACTTGGGATCAACAGTACAGAGTACAGTAATCCCTCGCTACTTCGCGGTTCACTTTTCGCGGATTTTATATGTAAGCATATCTAAATACATAACACGGATTTTTCGCTGCTTCACGGGTTTCTGTGGACAATGGGTCTTTTTACTTGCTTCCTCAGTTGGTTTGCCCAGTTGATTTCATACAAGAGATGCTATTGGCGGATGGCTGAGAAGCTACCCAATCACAGCACGCAGTTAAGTTCCTGTGTGCTGCTGATTGGCTCAGCGACGGAGTGTTGCATTAACCAGGAAGTCTCATCTCACTCATTCATCATTAACGTGCTAATGCTTCAGGGGCCGTGTCCAAGCACCAACAGAAGATGCAAATGATTGCAGAAAAGGTAAAAGTTTTGGATATGTTGAAGGAAGGGAACAGCTACACCGCTGCAGGACATCGATTCTTTTTATTTAAAAAGGAGGAAAAGCATATAAGATCTACGGCCGCAGTGTCCTTTAACCAGGGTGCAAAACGAGTTGCAAGTGGACGTGATAAGGCAGTAGTCTGGATGGAATCTGCTTTATGAATCTTTGCAACAAGGTCGACTACGTCATGACCGCCTACAAGTTGCTACGTGTACTTCGCTATACAGTAAGTGTAAACTTATCTACTGATTTCATATTGCTTAGCAGTTGTCCCTGTTTTTAATAGAGTAAATGGTGGGTTGTAAACAATACAGGGAGGGTTTAAAAACGTCCAAATACACGTTAAATAATTAAATAAATATAGTGTCCCTACTTCGCGGAAATTCAGTTATCGCGGTCGGCCTTGGAACCTATCTCCCGCGATAAGTGAGGGATTACTGTAATGGGGATTGTGGAAGAGAGGTGAAAATGAAAGTGCAGGCAGGGTGGAATGGGTGGAGAAGAGTGTCAGGAGTAATTTGTGACAGATGGGTATCAGCAAGAGTGAATGGGAAGGTCTACAGGACGGTAGTGAGACCAGCTATTTAATATAGGTTGGAGAAGGTGGCACTGACCAGAAAGCAGGAGACAGAGCTGGAGGTAGCAGAGTTAAAGATGCTAAGATTTGTACTGGGTGTGACGAGGATGGATAGGATTAGAAATGAGTACATTAGAGGGTCAGCTCAAGTTGGACGGTTGGGAGACAAAGTCAGAGAGGCGAGATTGGATTGGACATATGCAGAGGAGAGATGCTGGGTATATTGGGAGAAGGATGCTAAGGATAGAGCTGCCAGGGAAGAGGAAAAGAGGAAGGCCTAAGCGAAGGTTTATGGATGTGGTGAGAGAGGACCTGCAGGTAATGGGTGTAACAGAACAAGATGCAGAGGACAGACAGATATGGAAGAAGATGATCCGCTGTGGCAACCCTTAACGGGTGCAGCCGAAAGAAGAAGAAGAAGAGTTAATATCTAAAGCTGGCCAAGTCAGACCTCAATCCAAACGAGAATTTGTGGCTGAACCTATAAAATAGCTCTTCACTAACACTCTCCATGTAACATGAAAGAGCAGAAGTAGTTTTGCAAACACAAATGACGAAAAATTGGAATGTCCAACTGTGCAAATCTGATAAAGATGATCCACAGAGAACTCGAGGCTATAATTGCTGTCAAAAATGCCTCTAATAAATAATGAACAATCCAAGGTTACTATAGTTTTGCCTTTTTATATTACTTTTTATTTCTATATTTTTTCTGACCTTACTTGGAAATTCAGTTTAGTTTTAGTGTATTTTTAGTTTTAGTTTAGTTTTTATTTCACAAAGTCTTTTCTATTTATCTATTAGTTTCAGTTTTAGTAATTATGGCATGGAGTTCCTATGGAGTTTAGTTTTGTGACACAATCAGACAGAACTGTACACTTAACGGATACGAGTTTAATGTTAGTGGAAGCTTAATACAGTGCATCCAGAAAGTATACACAGCACATCACTTTTTCCACCTTTTATGTTATGTTACAGCCTTATTCCAAAATGGATTAAATTCATTTTTTTCCTCAGAATTCTGCAAACAACACTCCATAATGACAACGTGAAAAAAGTTTACTTGAGGTTTTTGCAAATTTATTAAAAATAAACTCAGGTAAACTTTTTTCATGTTGTCATTATGGGGTGTTGTGTGTAGAATTCTGAGGAAAAAAATGAATTTAATCCATTTTGGAATAAGGCTGTAACATAACAAAATGTGGAAAAAGTGATGCGCTGTGAATACTTTCCGGATGCACTGTAAGTCGGGGTCTGATTTTATGATCGATTTTTTGGGTTTTAAGAACTGACTTGTATGCGAGTATATATGGTACTTCAAATGGTGGACTAAATAATAAAGAGATTTGCTCTGTGTGTGGGAACACTACTTTTACTAACAGTTTTTACTTCATTTCTGATCTAAAAGGCTGTAGTTTAGTAATTGTACATACATGAGGAATTAAAACAAATGACATATTTTCAGGGAAAAAAAAAAGAAGAGTCATCTTGATTTTACACTAAAAGATCAAATTTTCTAATTGTTAAGGAACCAGATATGATTATTTGATATTTGAATAAACAGCAATGTAAGTAGAATTTCATAATCACTCAACCTATCTTTAACAGCAGTATAATAAAACAACTAACTCAACAGTTGTAGATAAGAGACCTAATATTTTACTAATATTAAATTACTCGATAATGTGAAAGTTAATAAATTTACATTAATTGTGTTTCTGCAAATTGACAGTATACATAAAAGGAATGAGATACCACAGATTATATTTTACTGAAGATTAATATTTTTTTACTTACTATGTCATCTTCTTTATTGTAGTTAGCAATATCCTTTCTCAGTGTTCGAATGATTATCATGCTGAGAATGCCTTTAAAGTAATACATTAAAACAGTTATTTCATACAAATTAACAATGACAAACAATCTGCAATGTTTACTAAAATCGAATTTGTGACGTTAAAAGACTTTGGGGATGATTTTTAAAAGACAGAAAATGTGTGAGGATATAAAAAGATTCTGTAGGGGAAAAAAATTACAGAACAAACATGGCAGCACCACATATACACAAGATGATTTACACTCTACACTATAGTTGTATAAACACTTTTGAACAAAAAAAAGGAAGTATTTTTTCCAGTTTTAGAAGAATAACTTGGGGTTACTAACATTCAGCCGTAGAACAATGAAAGGTTGAGTGTCAGACAAGTGGTCTTCAAGAGATGCATCCAACAACCCTGACTGCACATCTGTAGTGTGATTCATGGTAAAGGTTTATATGAATAAAACACAGTAATAGGGATGTGGCCAGGAAAGAGTGCAGGCTTAACTGATGGGACTGAAACTCATTTGAAATGGCAAAAATGAAAGCAATGAATGCCAAAGATAGATTTATTTTCTGAAAATTCTTTAAACAAAAGGGAAAAACTGTTCATTCTGATGACTGGTTCACACACACTTATCAAGCTGAAAAGTTTAAATTTGAGATGTAAAACTTTAAAAGAATAGTATTGTAAATGCAAAGTCTGCTGAAATCTATTTGTATTAAATACACTTAATAATTATTTCTTTGACAAATGTTGCATACTAAATTCTTAATGATGTTTTAATCTATACTAATAAAAGGCAAAGCCCTCACTGACTCACTGACTGACTGACTGACTGATTCACTCATCACTAATTCTCCAACTTCCCGTGTAGGTAGAAGGCTGAAATTTGGCAGGCTCATTCCTTACAGCTTACTTTCAAAAGTTAGGCAGGTTTCATTTCGAAATTCTACGCGTAATGGTCATAACTGGAACCTGTTTTTTGTCCATATAGTCTAATGGAGGAGGCGGAGTCACGTATCACATCATCACGTATTACGCCTCCTACGTAATCACGTGAAGTGAAAACAAGGAAGAGATTTACAGCACGAGTCAAATGCGGGAATGAAGGTAAATGACGTTAATTGTTGAGTGTCTTTTAATACTGAGTAAGCATACATATTAACAGATGTGCAATTAAACGTGTGCATTTACGAGGTGATTTCTCAGGCTTAAAAGCTCGCCTTTTATTAAAAAGGTAAATGCTGTTTTCATTCTGAAGGGCACAAACCACGTTAAGATTTCATGCTGAAGAGTAAGCTCAGCACACAGCTTGGTCATATTACAGCCGGAAGGGTGAACTGACAATATGATATACAAAGAGATCCTTAAGAAATAATTATTGATTCATTTTCCCTCAGTTTAAAAAGGTTTACTTTTCTTCTTAATAAAAATTTTAAAGCGGTACTTCGCCGCTGCGAAGCGCGGGT